>NC_140173.1:68760889-68803963 GCF_963971535.1 Notolepis coatsorum
CTTGTTGTCAGCGATGGGATTGTCTTCTTTATAGATAAATAAGCCATTGTTGTTGTAGAGCCGCCCGTGTTGTTGTGATGATGCTTCGCTAGAGCAAGACTCGCTATAAATGTTTCAAAGTGTAACTCAACTGAAGAAGACCGTATAGCCTGCTGTCTAACTAACAACAAGGCTATATTGCTCCATTCAGTGTTTATTATAATAACCTATTTGAGCTCATCATCACCGTCCAGGGAACCCACACTGTGGCCGGATAATAATAAACAATAGCGCACAGACACAGCCGCTCATAGCGAGGGGGGCGTACGCGCATAGGTCAGTGGCCAATCAGAGCGCAAAACGGGAACCCGGAAACACGAACGCATCGGTAAAAGCATACACACGGCCTGGCTGGGGTGCTGCATTCAGGGTGATGCGTCTGCACTAAATCCCAGCAGCAGTCCCCTCCAGGCAGACATTCATTACACAATCCCCACCCTCTCTCTCCAAAATGACTCTCCTCTCCTCTTCTCTCCTCAGCAGATGTATCCAGCCAACTCTGGCCCAGGCGTTGTGTTGTGCACGGCCCCTGTGAGATCAACCAATAACCTAAACTAACCTATTGTGTCGGAGCTACGAGTGGGCAGCTACTGTACTCTCTGAGTGTAAAAAAAACGAACTCTTGAACACACACACACACACACACACACACACACACACACACACACACACACACACACACACTGCACTGCACCTTAATATGCACATACACTTTTACGCAGACGCTGTCGCTGTTGGGCTTCATTATCAAGACATACTGTTAGGCGTATGACCATACTGTAACGTTTGGGCTTTTGCTCTCACTTGACAAGCTATTCGTTGTCAGTTCTTCTCTGAGGCGTGAGTACTCTACCTGAAAGCATTTGTTATCGCTCACGTCGGGAGCATAATTGTGATACCAAGGTTGGTGTCATGCTTTGACCATTTAGTATTCATTTATTCATTAAAATATTTATCGTGTGGATGTTTGCCCTGCAAACATTTCTCAGTTCGAGTTAGAACTGCTTCCTCGTTTTTGGAGACTAATGTCTTCCCTTTTCTTTCCCTGTTTCAAAGTATTTGTTTTGTCGTGTTATGCTTCGTGTTCACAATAAAGAGACTGTTTAATTGTGAAAGAACAACTATCGCATTCCGCCTCCTCTGTTCAACTCTGCAATTGGGTCCAACACACCTACCCCATCGTAACACATACGATGCCTGGTCATACGGCTCTATATTCTCTCATTATACATGTAAATCGACACAAGGCAAATAGCTAATAGAGAGGACAAATTTACGTTGTGCTGGACGGCAGGTAGACAGGAAGTGACGTGAGTCACACGCTCAAATGGTAGCTGACAGGGGTGAGGGGGCTTTATTCATGAATCCCCCCCCCCACATGGATATCTTTGCCAGGCCAGTGCCCTTCAGGACCCTCCATGCTGCCCTCACAATGTATGTATGTACAGTATGTAGAGTGATGCTGCACGTCCAGTCTATTGTGTTATTGTGTGTGCGCACGCACGCATTAGTGCTCATATTTGGTGAGTGTGGTGTGCTTGCCTTTAATCTGTGTCTTGGTGTTTCTATGCATACGTGTGTGTGTGTGTGTGTGTGTGTGTGTGTGTGTGTGTGTGTGTGTGTGTGTGTGTGTGTGTGTGTGTGTGTGTGTGTGTGAACTGACTCCAGCCGAAGAAGGGGGGCAGGCTCCAGCCCAGGGAGTAGGCCCAGGCCACCGACAGCACCATCACGGCTCGTTTCCGGGACAACATACCGATGGAGGCCAGAGGACGGGTGATGACTAAGTAACGGTCCAACGCGATCACCATCAGAGTGATCATGGAGCAGATCCCAAATAGAGCCCCGCAGAACGCATACAATTCACAGCCTGGAGAGGGAGGGGGGGGGGGGGGGGGGGTGGATGGAGAGAGAAAAGGAGGGAGAGGGATGGACAGAGATTGAGTGGGAGAGAAAGAGAGAGCAATTATAGACAAAGAATCAAGCAATCAAGCACTGTTTATCAGAGGAGCCGATCAGAGACAGGTGAGACAGACAGAAGGTCTGCAGAGAGAGGTGAGACAGAAGGTCTGCAGAGAGAGGTGAGACAGATAGAAGGTCTGCAGAGAGAGGTGAGACAGAAGGTCTGCAGAGAGAGGTGAGACAGAAGGTCTGCAGAGAGAGGTGAGACAGAAGGTCTGGAGAGAGAGGTGAGACAGATAGAAGGTCTGCAGAGAGAGGTGAGACAGAAGGTATGCAGAGAGAAGTGAGACAGATAGAACAGGGGTTCCCAACATTTTCAGGCCGCGACCCCCAAATAACGGTGTCAGAGAGCCGCGACCCCCACTATTATAGGAGGTTAAAAAAAAGTATAATTTTTTTTTTTAATATAAATGGAAATGTATGGTTGAAACATGCAAACGTTCAAATGCACACACACTAATAAGCATTGGAGGCGTTTAACCAGGGCCGGACTGGGGAAATCATTCAGGCCAGGAAATATAGTGCGAAATATAGCCCCAGTCAGGCCACTTTTTAAGCAGAGGGTCTGGGGGTCCCCCACCAGGACATTTCTTGTTACAAAGACTTAATTTCCTGCATTTTGGTGCAGGATTCTTTTTATTTGTACCCTTTAAATGCCAGTGTTTGTGATGGCATCACAATTATTGTTAAAAAACAGGCTAGCATATGTATGATTAGCAACAACACTGATTTTGATGGATTTTCTGTTTTTTTGTAATGTCAGATTGAAAAAAATACAATCTTTTATTTAACTTCAGCCCTGATCATAACACCACATATTAATTTTATAATTTTAACCCTTTAAATGCCAGTGTGTGTGGTGGCATATATTTGCAATATATCAAATGCAAAGTAAATTTTTCTGGGGGGGATTATTACAGGCTAGCATGTGTCAATGATTAGCAACAACAGTTTTTTGTAAGGGTCCCGCCTCCACCAATCACATGCGCCTCCCTTTGTGTGTGTGTGAGAGCAAGAGAGAGAGAGCGAGATTTTTATTTTATTTAACCTTTATTTTACCAGGTAGTCACTTGAGATCAAACTTGTGTGAGTTGCAGTAATCTCCTGGTTGTTCCCCACCTAGGTTATCTATTGCGCTGCTGCAACTAGAAACACTATGATTTTTTTTTAAATCATCTGGCGACCCCCCAACGGCGGCTCGCGACCCACCTGGGGGTCACGACCCCCACTTTGGGAACCCCTGAGATAGAAGGTCTGCAGAGAGAGGTGAGACAGACAGAAGGTCTGCAGAGAGAGGTGAGACAGAAGGTCTGCAGAGAGAGGTGAGACAGAAGGTCTGCAGAGAGAGGTGAGACAGAAGGTCTGCAGAGAGAAGTGAGACAGAAGGTCTGCAGAGAGAGATGGGAAGATACTTTGCATACTGTACACGGAACGTAGACCAATCTCGGTCACTCTCTTTGTCTGGGAACGGCCAAAACCAAATTCGGTCACGCCCCATTTTGCGCGACATCCAGGCTTTTTTTTACTGTCAGCGTTTGGAAATTTCATGCTGACAGGTAGGTGAAGTGAAATTATACTTATTTTAGAATATATATATCAAATTTCATGAGTATTCATCTATATTTAGTCATCTAAAGACTATTAGATATGAACGTTTGTACCAGTAAAAAGTGGGAATCTCTAGAATGTGTTTTGGGCGACGGTGTTTACAAGTGCGGGTAGCCTCTCTAATCAATTTAACATTATACACAACACTTTCTGTTGTCAGTAGATGGCAGAATTGGTTTAAAAGGTGAAAGTGTTATGACTACAAAATGACTACAAATCCCAAGACCTTTATCATCTAGTTGTTCACAGGTCAGCACCGGATTAGGAAAATGTGATCTGAACACAGTAGCGTTAAACTATTAATGCAACCTGAATATAGTGACAGAGAATGGTCACCTAATTATCTTAATAAAAGTGCATCATTGGCATTATGTTTGTTGTCTAAAGGG
The DNA here is from genome assembly GCF_963971535.1 of Notolepis coatsorum. Taxonomy (NCBI): domain Eukaryota; kingdom Metazoa; phylum Chordata; class Actinopteri; order Aulopiformes; family Paralepididae; genus Notolepis; species Notolepis coatsorum. The sequence continues at coordinate 68,764,885 of NC_140173.1, forward strand.
GAACATAATGGTACAATTTAAGATTTTAATGTTATCCGCATATAAAGGACAAATAAAACATCGTTAATTTGTAAGAAACCTCAATGAAAACGGTACAGGGTAAGTTATAGTCGCTATTGTTATGAAAATGTGATAGAATCCTATAAAAATGTGGACGAATTTGGTCACTGTGACGTTACCTGCGTTGGTTGTGTGGCCATTTTCTTGTGGAGCACCATAGTAGTGAGAAAAGTAGCCTACTGTATGGACCAGTGTTACGTGCCAGGCTGTTTGCCACTGTGTCCTGTGTTGCAGCAATCAGCTGCTAATTGGGAAGCTGCCTGTCTGGGCTCAAAATGCCCTCCCCCGCTCCACACACTGCCACTCTACTGCTGGAAGACACTGTGGGACCAGTGTCTCCCTCCCTTCCACCACAATTGACCTTTTGTTTGTGCTAGTTATGATAATAAATATATCCTTTTGGTTTAAACTTGACCGTTGGTGTCTGTGTCCCCTTTATGTTGCTTCCCTCTGAGCCAGGGTCGTAACAACCAGCATAGTGAGAAAAGTAGCCTACTGTGTGGACCACCATAGTAGTGAGAAAAGTAGCCTACTGTATGGACCACCATAGTATTGAGAAAAGTAGCCTACTGTATGGACCACCATAATAGTGAGAAAAGTAGCCTACTGTATGGACCAGCATCGTAGTGAGAAAAGTAGCCTACTGTATGGATCACCATAATAGTGAGAAAAGTAGCCTACTGTATGGATCACCATCGTAGTGAGAAAAGTAGCCTACTGTATGGATCACCATAGTAGTGAGAAAAGTAGCCTACTGTATGGACCACCATCGTAGTGAGAAAAGTAGCCTACTGTATGGACCACCATCGTAGTGAGAAAAGTAGCCTACTGTATGGATCACCATAGTAGTGAGAAAAGTAGCCTACTGTATGGACCAGCATCGTAGTGAGAAAAGTAGCCTACTGTATGGACCACCATAGTAGTGAGAAAAGTAGTCTACTGTATGGACCACCATCGTAGTGAGAAAAATAGCCTACTGTATGGACCACCATAGTAGTGAGAAAAGTAGTCTACTGTATGGACTACCATCGTAGTGAGAAAGGTAGTCTACTGTATGGACCACCATCGTAGTGAGAAAAGTAGTCTACTGTATGGACCACCATCGTAGTGAGAAAGGTAGTCTACTGTATGGACCACCATAGTGTAGTAGTGAGAAAAGTAGCCTTCTTCAACAAAGCTGCATCACCTAGATCAGGGTTTCTCAAACACAGGTCTGGGAACCGTTGCCGCAGTGGCGGCTCTACCACTAGGGGCGCTCGGGCGCCGCCCCCCCTCAGCTCCTACCCTGGTTATATGAGAGAACAAGAAAAATAAGTTTTTAGTTTTTAGTTTTAAAGCCCTATAAATAATATAAACATGTTTAAAATTAATAATATTTACTCATTTTAAGTATGTTTGTGTTTCCAATGCACAATATAACGTTATTATATTAAAAAAGAAATACTCGTTTTCTTGAACAGGAAGTGACGTTTTTTTTTATTTTTTCGTATTTCTCGCCCGGGCTAGAAGCGATAGCGCTCTGAGTGCGCGTCACAGTTTGATCGCTGTCTCCGTCACAGCCAATCAGTGCATACAGCGTTGTGCGGTTGAAATATTACTATTATGTTGGAATCCGAGCGCGATTTGAAGCGGTCTAGGCAGCAGCGTGAACTTCCGTGAAGAATTTCCATAGCCGCATTTCGCGGAGACGCTCTCTGATTGGCCGACGCCAGTATTTTTTTACATGGCAGAATTTCACAGAGACGATCTCTGATTGGCCGAATCCAATTTCTAATGTTCCAATTCTAGCTTCTAGCTTGGTTCCTAGGTTGGTCCTAGGTTGGTCGGTGGAGATAGTTGTGTTGTTGTGAGATGCATGCAGCTGTTTGTCTTAGACGAGCGTACCGTGACTGCAAGTTCTTTAGACTGTTAAGCTTAGGCACTCTTTCAAAGTTGGTTAAGGTTAGAGTTTGTCTTAGAGCATGGCGATAGAACGCCAGGTAGTTTGCAGTCTGTTCGAGCGGAAATGGACAAAGGAATGTACTTGTTGAGTGTTGTGCTAACGAGCTCAGCTAACACTTGGCTAACATAGCTATATGGCGGATTATACACGTTTATCAAGCTCTCCTGCCCTGGCGATAGAACACCAGGTACTGGTAGTTTGCAGGCTGTTCGAGGCGGACATGGACAAAGGCACTCACAGTACTTGTTGGCTATTAACAAGCTATATTATGAATGCAGTGTGGAGGGACATGCATGGACAATGGATGGACATCAATACAGGCTGGGTGGACAATGCCATGGAGTGGATATACTTTATCAACAAGCCCTTCTGCCAACAACAAGGTAGATTAGCGATATTTCTCTCTCTCTCTCTCTCTCTCTCTCTCTCTCTCTCTCTCTCTCTCTCTCTCTCTCTCTCTCTCTCTCTCTCTCAGCCACTCAGATAACGCTTCTCTCTCTCTCTCTCTCTCTCTCTCTCTCTCAGCCACTCAGCTAACGCTTAGTGGTAGATTAGCGATCTCTCTCTCTCTCTCTCTCTCTCTCTCTCTCTCTCTCTCTCTCTCTCTCTCTCTCTCTCTCTCTCTCTCTCTCTCTCTCTCTCTCTCTGCTTAACGTTAACGTTTGTAAATAGTTTTTTTTAGGAGCAGTACTACTGCTGGCCATTCATGAAGCGAGACATTGCTGATTGTTTATTATAACACAAGACTATGACTACCAACTGCCTAGCCAGCCGTGTATCAATCTTGGATGCAATAATAACGTTACTTACCACACTGACTATGTCGATGGCTCATTGATTTAACTACTGCAGCTCTCTCGGATTGAAAATACGTGGATTATGGCTTGTTCAATATCGTCTATGTTTGAATGAATGAATGAATGAGAACTTTATTAACAGATTGCAGAATGGGTACAATACAGTACGGCTCAATACACACAATTGTTAAGGGGATGCAGACCAGAGAAAGACGTTTGTCTTGTTTACATCAGGGTCCCAGATTTTCGATTCATATCGATAGTTTAATAGCTAGCCTTGGCTCGTTTAACAATATGCAAAATATGTGTACAGCCCTGTACTCATACTGAAGTTATTCTTGGTATATAATAGGTCTGATTGTGTAACGAATCGATTCCACGTCGCGCTGTGTGTGAGAGGGAGAGATCTGCCTGTGTTTGTAGACGGGCGAGTTTTGTTTCTAACTTTTCTATTTATATATTGTGTTTCAAGTTGTGAATTAGAGTCTAGACTATACTTTATTTGACTGGTTGTGTGTTGTTGTAGTAACAGCTGAGCGACTCGTTCATAAGAGCCGATTCATTGCCGTGAGCGTGAGTCGAATCGCTCACGTCTTGCCATGAGTGTTGCGTGGTACTGTACTGTACATGTTTGCATTTTGCTAAATGTTTGGTATAGCGCCCCTAGTGGCGAAGTACCCACCGGCCGCCACTGCGTTGCCGGTCCCTGTGGTGTTATCAAGTGGTCCCTGACCTGGTTATCTGCTGTGGACTGTTTTCTAGTATTAGTTTGAATTGAAGATGTTCCTGAAGGTGGTGATATTATTGCCTGCCAGTCCCCAAGACAAACACAACCGTTTGCCTGTCTCTCATGAGAGACGCTGAAACCACTTCTTGTAGGAGAGGATCTCTTTGTGACTTATAAGCTTCCTGCCAGGCCAAAGTTTCAAGTTCAAGTTTTGTTTTATTTTTCACACAAGGTACATTATAGTGAAATGCTTGGTTCTGTCTGAGCCTCCTGATATTGTGCTTGATACAGTAAAAAAAAGTTAAAGAGTAAAAGACACAAAATATACAATAATATACAAAACTAAAATGTACAAAATGCACAAAAAAAGAAGAAGTTGTGCAAATTTGTAAGAATGATAAAAGATAAAAGATGGGGCGGTCAGGTGGCGTAACGGAGATTGCGTTCGTCACCAACCCCGGAGCGGCCAGCTCACAGCTCCGGGGTCGTCACCAGCTTGGCTGGCCGTTCACACTAATACAATTGGCAGTATTAGAGGGTGGGAGAAGCTGGCGGGGTGGGTCCGGGTCGTTGTAAACAGCGACTCTTACAGTTCGGTCGGGGCGCCTGCTAAGCGCGGATAGGATCTAAGTGGGATAGTGTGATCCTTCCACACGCTACGCCCTCTCAGTGAGAATCCGCGCTGCCAGGTGAAAAGAAGCGGTTGATTGGCTGGACGTGTGTCGGAGGAAGCACGTGGTAGCCTCCACTCTCCCAGACCGACTGTGGGGGGTAAGTGCGCAGCGACCAGGAAGGGGATTGGGAATTGGCATAACGACTAACATTGGGATGGGAGAAAATCGGAGGAAAAAGGAGGGGGAAAAAGATTTAAAAAAAAAAAAAGAAAAAAAGATGGTGCAATGTTTAAAAAGTGTTTAAAGTGTCTGAAATGAGTGAATGTTTAAGGTGAATGTTTAAAGTGAGTGTGTGCATGTGGATGTGTGTGCAATGAGTGTAGAATGGATGAGTTTAATGTCCAGTGTGGACGATAACACAGTGCCATTCAGCATCCCTTCAGCTTCCCGTGTCTACAATAACACGGTGCCATTCAGCATCCCTTCAGCTTCCTGTGTGGTGTTAAACCACAGACTGTTTCTGGTAATGCCGTCCGACAAACAGTAGCATGGCAGGCCCGGGGACGAGCAGACTCTGGGACATTTCCCCCCCAGGCAGTCAGACTCATGAAGGAATAACACATCTGGCTGGCCTGCCTGTGACTGTGTGTGTTCATCTAGTGCCACTTTATCGCCGCTACTGATTTAGCACGCACGGCACTACACCCATGCAATGTGTGTCGTGTTAAAGTCCAGAGCTATTTTATATTAGTAAATGGAAAAAAGTAGTAGAACGCGCTCACCTCACTAGACTTGACACTGGGTGCTGTAACCTCTGATACTATACATAAAAAATAGGGAAACAAGTCCAGGCACGCACTCCAGGTTTTTCACATTTATTGGCAGCCTGAAATCATATGACGTTTCGGTGTGAACACACCTTCAGAATGGCTTGCATAAAGCATGAAGGGTAAGTGACCAAGTTTATACAAGTCAAACAGGAAGTGACAACACATTTCAAAAAGAGATCTACACAAGAGTACAAAATACCACTTACAAGCACAACCTTTTCAGAAGCATGTAATACACGCTGTGTATTGCTGCAATCCCCATGGCTGGATGTTTTCTCTCCGAGCCATTTAGAAGGTAAAAGTCGCAATAAGACTCTTTTTTTACCCTTTCCACTCCTGTCTGGTGGTGTTTCCATGTTGAATTAAAGTACTGGTCTGTAATCCAAAGGAGGGAGAGTAGAAAGTGTATAGTAAACCTTGTTGATGTTTTGCTTTGACGGCGTTGTTGGGAGCTGAGAATAATGCGACTGTCCATGTCGAAAGCCGGAAGACCAGTCCAGGATCATTGATAATAGATCTATATATCGATCTGGATCGATGTATCGTCCCACCCCTAGTGAATACCGGGGCCAATTGGTCGGCACAGACTTTTAGGATGCGGCCGGGGATACCGTCCGGTCCTGCTGCCTTCCTGATATTCATGTTCTTAAAGGTCCTCCTCACCTCATGTTCTGTTATCTTGAACACTGAGTCTCCATCGGCAGTGGCTCTCCCCTCTATTGCAGTGGTCTGTAGGCTGGTGTTGGCCCTGCCACATACCTCTGGAATCAGCCTGTTCAAACTTATAGCCTGTAGCGCCGTTTTGCCTCTGTTACTGTCCTCCTTACATTGTATCTCACCGCCTTGTGCTAGTTCGTGTTGCCTGTCACAAGCCCGGCGTTATAAGCTGAGGTGTGACCTTTCAGAGCCTCACGGACGGATTTGTCTACCCAGGGCTTTTGGTTTGGGAAAACTCTAATTGTGGTAGAGGGGATTGTTTCTTCTACCAGAGTACCAGCAAAGTCCAGCACTGTTTCAGTGTAGTCATTTATATTGAGGTCTAAGCACTGGTGTGACTGAGTAGTGTACAGGTCTAAGCACTGGCGTGGCTGGGTAGTGTAGAGTTCTAAGCATTGGTGTGGCTGTGTAGTGTACAAGTCTAACCACTGGTGTGGCTGGGTAGTGTAGAGGTCTAAACATTGGTGTGACTGCATAGTGTACAGGTCTGAGTACTGGAACGGCTGGGTAGTGTAGAGGTCTAAGCACTGGAACGGTTAGGTAGTGTAGAGGTCTAACCTCTTTATCAAAAATGTGTCTATTTTCTACATTTCTTTGACGATTGCATACCCAAAGTAATTTGCGATTTATTATACTTTATACTTATAGCACATGCATGAGTCTGGTCTTTTTTTGAAAAGTAACATTCTGAAGTTTCTTACACAATAAATAAACATCACTTTGAGTGCTAATGAAATAGAGTAAAAGAGGTTTGAACACACTGAAGTTTTGTATACTCACGTTTATTTGTACTGGTTGCCAGATGCCTGTTTTTAAGTTCCAGCTGAGAGGTAGGAGCTGGACAACACAATGGTTCCATAGCCTGAATCTTATGTAGTACAGGTCCAAAGTTTATAAAAATCCCCAATTAATTTCGATGCTCTACTCAAAACAATGGACCTCTTCATCTTCTCCCAGTGCCCGTCTCGGATCGCTTTCGGTGCAGACGCTCGTTGGCTACAACGGTGGTCAATCATTTTCGCCATCAGCAGTGACTGGTCAGTTCAGGGCCGCTCACAACCAGACGTGGTCACTCGTCCAAATGGCTTGTCAAATGACGCTCGCCGGATGTTTAGTCTTGTAACTCAAGAATGGAATCACGCAATAGGTTTAATGTGGTGACGATCGAAAGGCGGCAAATTCAACTTTCCAACAATGATGATCGGCAGAAACGCAGCCCGGAGCCGATAGACGAGAGCCAATTTCTGCGACGTGCGCGCAAGTGCGTGACAGCCTGCCGTTGGGTCGTCCGATGCTTAAGAGGCTAAGGTGGACAAGGCGGATGGTGGGAAGTAACAGGGGGAAACACACGCCGCTCATCAGGAGGAAGACGTTCCTCTTCCCCATCCTGTAGGACCGCAGTGGAGAAGATTGTTTCCTTCGGCTGGTAAAGCAGCTACACAGAGAATCTGCGGCAAGATACATCAGTGTCGTCTTGCTTGCGATACCTTTGTGTGTGGAGACAGGTTTCTTGTTTATAAACATGCCGTGTTCGAGCCAGGCCCCCTACCCATGTTCATCTGCTGCGGGGCTCTATGGAAAAAACATGGCACTCCTCTGACTAAAAGTATAATGGAGCTCTATGGAGAAACCATGTCACTCCCCTGATTAAAAATATAATGGAGTTCTATGGAGAAACCACGACACTCCCCTGACTAAAAGTATAATGGAGCTCTATGGAGAAACCATGGCACTCCACTGACTAAAAGTACAATGGATTTCAATGGAGAAGCCATGACACTCCCCTGACTGAAAGTATAATGGAGCTCTATGGAGAAACCATGACACTCATCTGACTAAAAGTATAATGGAGCTCTATGGAGAAACCATGGCACTCCCCTGACTAAAAGTATAATGGAGCTTTATGGAGAAACCATGACACTCCCCTGACTAAACGTATAATGGAGTTATATGGAGGAACCATGGCACTCCCCTGACTTGGAGTAAAATGGAGCTCTATGGAGAAACCATGACACTCCCCTGACTAAAAGTATAATGGAGCTCTATGTACCTTTCTCCCCAAAGATCCACCTCTTATTCATGCTGGTGGTGAAGAAGATGGGAGCCTGAGTGACACACATCAGCAGGTCAGTGATGGCCAGGTTGATGATGAACATGTTGGGAGGCGTCCGCAGACTCCGGCTCCTACACACACATGTACACACATGTACACACATGTACACACACACACACACACACACACACACACACACACACACACACACACACACACACACACACACACACACACACACACACACACACACACACACACACACACACACACACACACACACACACACACACACACACAAACAAAGAAAAGAAAGTGAGTGAGTAGATGCCACTGGACATTAGGGTTGGGTAGCGTTCACATTTGAACTGATACCGGTACCCGACGGTACCTTTGTTCGGTACTTTCATTATGACAAAAATTAATTCTGTTGTAATAATAAACCAAAGTGTAAACTTCTCAATTTCAACATTGTTATCACACCACACAAACTAAAACCCCTCCCTACCTCAAATTATTTTTTAATGTTGCATGATCATGCGATCATGATTTATTATGTACTTTTTTTAATAAACTTTTTATATCAACATTATCTTGCCATCCTCAGTAAATACTATCAAACTCCTCTGACCTCATCTGGTCTTTCCAAAGACCAGAGATGGGACATGCGCGCACAGTCACACACACACAAAAGGATAATGGCTTATAGCAGACTTCATTTGATTTTAGAATATTTCAGATAATGAAATGATAAATATAGGTTTGAGTTTGAGCCTCTTGGTTGCCGTAGTTAAGTAATGTCACACTAGGAAGTCAACACACAGAGTTGTAACATGAAGCTCGATGCATGGAGCGATATATATAAACAGCCAATAAATGTTATCTTTGAACCTCGGTTGTCAAGCCTCGTCAATATAACACCCCCCCCCTTTCCTCACTAATGTAACTGGTGTCGTGGAGTCACTCCGCTGTGAGCGTTTCCAAGGTTAGCGGCTAACGTTAGTTAGCTTAGCTTAGATAGCACTCACATCAGTTAAAACACTGTGTGTCACCTTGTTTGTAGAGCTAAATCTATATTTTATATTATAGCTATGGATACAATACCATGATCATTTGACAGTAACTATCTTCCGTTCAAGATGCAATACGTTCACGCGTTATCCCATGGTGAATATAAGTATAATTTTGGAATGATCCGGGCTAATTCCTGGGAGGCCACTACAGGACGCAACGTGAATTCTACTAAAACCATTGGCGTTTCGTCCCTGGACACGCTACTATTTTCAAATCAAATCTATATCATAGGTATTATGTTTCATCATGATTGCATGAAAGGGGTCGTTTCTGATTATTTGATTGCCAGTAACGTAATTCGTTATTACCACAACACACGCCGATCAGGGGGATGGGTATGATAACCTTGCACGATCAAGCTGAAATTTACGTCAGATTGTCCTTATCTGTGATCGGTGGTATTCCAAAAAGAATATTTCAATTATTTGATCGCCATCTGGTCCATCCTATGTCCATCTGGTCCATGACATAACCCATCACAACATATGGATCGGGGGTCCCAAAAATGATTCAATGCGATCGGGTGAAGCCCTAGGTTTCCCATTATTACTAAAAGTCTGTCCGGAGCGGTTTAAACGTAGCACTCGGTCTGGAACAGGGTTTACTGCACTCTCGATACTGCCTACTAGCAGGATCTGGCTGGTACTGCACCTTCGGAGTCCCAGTATGCCTTTTAACGGCAACATAGAGGTCCCTGACATTGAATAGGATATTAAAATCGATTAAGATCGAATTAACCGCTGGCGCCCAATAACGCATATATACGTGGTTGGCCGCGAAAGTGTTAAGGTGATGTGGACATAACAGGAAAGGCGAGGATGGCAAGCATGTTAGACATATGTGACCCGCGGTCTAGGTCGGATTGTGCCGGCAATGAACATTCCTCTGAGGTTCGGAGGGGAGGCTAAATACTCCGGATGGAGATGCGCAGATATTACAGCTCATTTCCATTCCGAGACAATGGACTCAATAGGCTACTTTGTTGGCGATGTGAAACATTCATATCTTTGGAACAGTTTGTGTTAAATTGTATCTGAATGAGGCATACAACTATGGCAGCAGTGCGCAATATATTAAGTCCAGCGCACGCTCCTGAGACTGAATGGCTCATAACGTTCAAAGCTGTCCGCTCTCTCTCTCTCCCTCTCAAGTAGCCAAACGTAACGTCACATTATGAAAACGAACTGGGTAGTAGATTTAACTTCATTAGCTGAAATATTCTAAAATCATTACATTTACATTTACATTTAGTCATTTAGCTGACGCTTTTATCCAAAGCGACTTACAAGTTTTGTACGACAAGTCATCAGGAAGGGTACAACTCTATCAGCTGAGTAACAATGTTCATCAAAGTGTTGCGTGTTACAGTGTAGGTTAGTTTATTAGGACAAGTGCAGGGACAGTAAAGTTAGTTAGGGTTAGAGTTTTTTGTATTTTTTATTTTTTTTTATATTATTATTTCAGATAATGGTTGAAGAAGTGTGTCTTAAGTCGACGGCGGAAGATTGGACGGGTTTCGGCTGTCCTAACTGGGGTGGGTAGTTCATTCCACCATTGTGGGGCAAGGACTGAGAATAGGCGGCATCTCTTTGATGACCCTCCCGGGGCTTGGATAGGAGTAGGTCTGAGGCGGCAAGAAGATGCAGAGCGTAGGGGTCTTGAGGGTGTGTAGTTAGAGACCATTGACCGGAGGTAGACGGGAGTGGTTCCCTTTGCCGCACGGTATGCTAGGGCCTTGAAGCGGATACGTGCAGCAATGGGGAGCCAGTGCAGGTCCCTAAGAAGTGGGGTGACATGGGCCGACTTTGGTAGGTTTGAGATCAAGCGGGCCTCTGCGTTCTGAATGAGTTGAAGAGGCTTGGTGGCAGTGGCCGGGAGGCCAGCGAGCAGTGCGTTGCAGTAGTCGAGGCGGGAGATGACTGTTGATTGGACGAGGAGTTGGGTGGCTTCTTTTGTCAGGAAGGGGCGGATCCTTCTGACGTTGCTCAGGAGGAATCTGCAGGTTCTGGTTGTCGCTGCGATGTGAGCAGATAAGTTCAACTGGTCCTCGAGGACAACACCAAGGTTCTTGGCGGTCGGGGACGCGGTCACAGCTGCATTCTCGACTGTGATGGAAAGGTCGGTCAGGGGGGAGGATTTGGCCGGCAGGTGGAGCAATTCTGACGGCCGAGATCCGCTCAGAGACGTGGATATCTGAGGGAGGGAAGGAGAGGAAGAGTTGAGTATCATCGACATAACAATGATACGAGAAGCCATGAGACGTGATAATGTTACCCAGTGATTTAGTGTAGAGGGAGAAGAGAAGGGGTCCTAGGACCGAGCCCTGGGGGACACCCGTCCGCAGGGGGCGGGTGGCCGACAGGGTCCCTCTCCATGATACTTGGTAGGAGCGGTCATTGAGGTATGATGTCAGCCATGTCAGCGCAGAGCCAGCCACTCCCATTCCTGCGAGGGCCGTGAGGAGGATCTGATGGTTGACTGTGTCGAAGGCTGCAGATAGATCTAGGAGAATCAGGACAGAGGAGAGGCCTTTCGCTTTTGCTAAGTGAAGTGCCTCTGTGACCGCAATGAGGGCCGTTTCTGTGGAGTGGCCAGTCCGGAAGCCAGACTGATTAGGGTCTAGGAGGTCATTCTGTAAGAGATAAGCAGTAAGTTGGTTGGATACAGCACGTTCAAGTGTTTTAGAAAGGAAGGAGAGAAGAGAGACACGACAATAGTTGCCTATGACGGTGGGGTTCAGGGTTGGTTTTTTTATGAGGGGCGTGACTCTGGCTTGTTTTAGGGAGGTGGGGACCACCCCCGAGTTGAGTGAGGAGTTGATGGTTGCAGTTAGGAATGGGAGGATGTCCGGTGCTATGGTCTGGAGGAGTGGGGAGGGTAGCTGGTCCAGCTGGCATGTAGTCGGACGGTTCGACGTTACCAGTGTCAGGGTCTCGGCTTCTGTAATGGGAGAGAAAGATGACAGAGTGAAGGATGAGGTTCTCGATTCAGTATTTGGAATGGGTGGGGGTTGGGAGAAGGCGCTGCGGATGTTCTCCACTTTTTCCTCAAAGAAGATTGTGAAGTCTTCGGCAGAGAAAGATGATGGTCAGATACATGTAGGGGAGTTACCATGGTGTTAATGATGCTGGAGTTACGAGAACATATGAGATCCAAGGAGTTGCCTGCTTTGTGGGTGGGAGGCATGGCAGTGGGAGTCAGGTCAAACGATTGTAGGAGGGAGACCACTGGGACCGACTGAGATGAGTCAGGCAGGTTGAAGTCGCCCAATTACGTCTGCTATAAGCGTAAATGTGAGTGTGTGTGTGTGTGTGTGTGTGTGTGTGTGTGTGTGTGTGTGTGTGTGTGTGTGTGTGTGTGTGTGTGTGTGTGTGTGTGTGTGTGTGTGTGTGTGTGTGTGGCATGATGCATTTACTGGTACGGGTAGGTGCGGAAAAATGACCATTATCTCAGAGTAGGAAGCTCTGATCGACTCATGCTTGGCAGGTCACTTTAAGGGGTTAAATGGGGAGGGGGGTTACAGTATAATAGCACTGATTTCTGGGTAGAGTAGTCTATTATGCATATTTAAGATAATGGCTCAGTTCTTTTGAGGCCCCATTGCTCTCAAATAGGAATTGTGTTAGTGTCATGGTTCATAAGACATAAAAGTATCCGCCTGATTTGTACAAGTGATGTACAATGAACAGTGTACAATGTACAGTGATGAAAAAATGTAAGACGCCTCTAAAGGACCCAAGATCTGTGCTGGGTCACATATTGGTCCTGTTGCTCGCGCTGGTCTGTGTCTTATGAAATGCCAATTGCATGTCATTGAAGGTCTGCGCTGGTCTGTGTCTATAATGAAATGACAATTGCGTGTCATTGGAATTCCGATTATTTTCTTACTGGGTGGGTCTTAGGTACCGATTGATCTAACATGAATCGATACTCGGTAGTACCGACGTAATTTGGTCAGTACCCTTAAAAGCATAGAGTTCGGTACCCAACCCTACTGAACATAGAGAAGATGGGATGAGGGAGAGGCAGCAGACCAGTGACAGCAGCAGCTCCCTGCAGGAGGACAGACCCCAGGTCAATAGTGTTATGAAACATATAATCTTTCATCGTAATCTTTCATAATATAGTCTGATTTGTGACATAAACATGTTTTTCTTTTGTAACGCTCCCTCCCTAGTGGTCAATTTGAATTAACGTTTCTGGGTATGTTTCAGGTACTTATGTGAACATATCCTACAAAACTTGACCCTATCCTACAAGATGATTGGCCCAACAGTTTATGTGCTGAGCCACGCCCCTTTTGAAGTTCATTGGTCAATTTCTTCAAAAAGCTATTAGATTAAAACCTTTGATAAGCTTGTTCCAGTAAGGATCCACATTTAGTAGCAATCAAATATATCCAATATGGCAGACTTTATTGGTCCTAGAGGCACATTTGTAGCGTAATGATACATTGTCTGTACCAAGTTACGGCGTAGGTGTATGACCTTTACATTTTTACCATTAATCATAGTGACCCCATCAGGCCAATTTGGGTAATGTTCCAGGGGTCATGTCCCTGGCCTGCTGTCAGAGTTTCATTGTACTTTTAGTCAGGGGAGTGCCATGGTTTCTCCATAGAGCTCCATTATACTTTTAGTCAGGTGAGTGCCATAGTTTCTCCATAGAGCGCCATTATACTTTTAGTCAGGGGAATGCCATGGTTTCTCCATAGAGCTCCATTATACTTTTAGTCAGGGGAGTGCCATGGTTTAGCCATAGAGCTCCATTATACTTTTAGTCAGGGGAGTGCCATGGTTTATCCATAGAGCTCCATTATACTTTTAGTCAGGGGAGTGCCATGGTTTATCCATAGAGCTCCATTATACTTTTAGTCAGGGGAGTGCCATGGTTTCGCCATAGAGCTCCATTATACTTTTAGTCAGGGGAGTGCCATGGTTTATCCATAGAGCTCCATTATACTTTTAGTCAGAGGAGTGCCATGGTTTATCCATAGAGCTCCATTATACATTTAGTCAGAGGAGTGTCATGGTTTCTCCATATAGCTCCATTATACTTTTAGTCAGGGGAGTGCTATAGTCTATTCATAGAGCTCCATTATACTTTTAGTCAGAGGAGTGTCATGGTTTCTCCATAGAGCTCCATTGTACTTTTAGTCAGGGGAGTGCCATGGTTTCTCCGTAGAGCTCCATTATACTTTTAGTCAGGGGAGTGCTATGGTTTCTCCATAGAGCTCCATTATACTTTTAGTCAGGTGAGTGTCATGGTTTCTTCATAGAGCTCCATTATACTTTTAGTCAGGGGAGTGCCATGGTTTCGCCATAGAGCTCCATTATACTTTTAGTCAGGGGAGTGCCATGGTTTCTCCATAGAGCTCCATTATACTTTTAGTCAGAGGAGTGCCATGGTTTATCCATAGAGCTCCATTATACATTTAGTCAGAGGAGTGTCATGGTTTCTCCATATAGCTCCATTATACTTTTAGTCAGGGGAGTGCTATAGTCTATTCATAGAGCTCCATTATACTTTTAGTCAGAGGAGTGTCATGGTTTCTCCATAGAGCTCCATTGTACTTTTAGTCAGGGGAGTGCCATGGTTTCTCCATAGAGCTCCATTATACTTTTAGTCAGGGGAGTGCTATGGTTTCTCCATAGAGCTCCATTATACTTTTAGTCAGGTGAGTGTCATGGTTTCTTCATAGAGCTCCATTATACTTTTAGTCAGGGGGGTGCTACGGTTTCTCCATAGAGCTCCATTATACTTTTAGTCAGGGGGGTGTCATGGTTTCTCCATAGAGCTCCATTATACTTTTAGTCAGGGGGGTGTCATGGTTTCTCCATAGACCCTTGTTGGACTTTTTTTAGCGGCACAGTTCAACGCAAGTATGGGGCAACTCATATTTTTTATTATTATAGGGATTATATATTATACTGTGGGGGACAATAATGGACAATAGAATTCACATTCATATTCTGTCACCTCCATGTTCAATGTTATGCACAGGGTGTGGTTAGAGGGCATTGACGTTATGTAGTCACACGGGTTAACGTGATGACGTATTAGTTTGTATTAAGGAAGTGGGAAGTAAACATGAGACGTTACATGTATTGCATCTAAATAACCGTCTGGCAGTCTGTTTGTTCTGCACTCCTACATTGGTGACTCTGACAATCGTTTTTGGACGCTTCCAAAGACTGGATTACATTTTTTTGAACAAGCAAACATGAGTGTGAACGCTGTAGCAATGAAGCTACCGGAGTTCTGGGAGCAGCAGGCTGCTGTTTGGTTCGCGCAAACGGAGGCGCAGTTCGCTATACGGAGGATCACGGAGGATGATACAAAGTACTATTACGTGGTATCGGCGCTCGGCGGGGCTACCGCATCCAGAGTAGCACATCTGCTCGGGAATCCTCCGGAGGATGGAAGTAAGTACGACACACTGAAAGACGTGCTGCTAGAAACTTTTGGTCAGACGGAGTATGAGCGTGCACGTCAGCTACTGTCTTTGCCTGGCCTGGGCGATGCTAAACCATCGGAGCTAATGGATCGAATGTTGGCTTTACTACCAGGCAACCACAAGCCTTGTTTTATCTTTAAGGAGCTATTCCTACAGCAGCTACCATGGCAAGTGCGGTCGGCTTTGGCTAACTCTCCCATTACAGACTATCGGGCATTGGCTAAAGAGGCTGATAAGTTTTTCTCTGCTACACAACAGTGTCAGGTGGCTAACAATATTGTGTACCAGGTGGATGACTCTCCGCCCCCTGCTGTTGCTGCTGCCCTGTCCAGAGCCCCCGCCCCTGCCCAGAGACAAAAGCCCACAGGTATGTGTTTCTACCATGCACAGTTTGGCTCTAAGGCTAGAAGATGCCTACCCCCATGTAACTACCCCCATGCCAAGGGGTCGGGAAACGAGAGGGCCAGCACCCGCTAGCTGCCATGAGTGTTGGCCATGAAGGCAGTTTATTATTTATTAGAGACACACTTTCTGGGCGGCGTTTTTTGTGCGACACTGTGAGCGTTTTACCCGCATCTGTTTTGGATATACAAGCCGGAGTACGGGGTTCTCCACTAGAGGCGGCCAACGGCAGTCCCATACGGACCTATGGTGAACGGCATGTGACATTGTGTTTGGAGGGACAGCATTTCTCATGGACATTTGTTACCGCTGAGGTGTCTAACCCATTGTTAGGTGCAGATTTTTTGTGTGCCCATGGGCTGCTGGTGGACATTAAAAACCGGCGCTTGGTCAGCGCAGAGACTTTTAGCTCATTCCCATGTGAACTCAGTGGTTCTAGCTCCTCAAGGCTGTCCAGTACCCTCACTGCCTCTGAGTTCTCAAGTATGTTGGCTGAGTTCCCAGTTCTTACCATGCCAACTTTTTCAGCAGCTACAGCTAAGCACGGTGTGGAACATTATATACCGACTACAGGCCCGCCAGTACATGCCCGTGCACGGCGCCTGGATCCAGGTAAACTGGCTATTGCTAAGGCGGAGTTTGAGGCGATGGAGTGCCTCAGCATCGTGTGCCGGTCCAATAGCCCCTGGGCCTCGCCACTCCATATGGTGCCAAAGCCCGCCGGAGGTTGGCGCCCGTGTGGTGATTATCGCCGCCTGAATGATGCTACGACCCCTGACCGCTATCCTATACCACACATTCAGGACTTTTCATCTCGCCTTGCGGGGAAGGTCATATTTTCTAAAGTGGACCTGGTTCGTGGTTATCACCAGGTGCCGGTGCAGTCACAGGACATTTCCAAGACCGCGGTAATCACCCCTTTTGGGCTCTTTGAGTTCCTCCGCATGCCTTTTGGTCCCAAGAACACTGCCCAAGCATTTCAGCGCCTCATGGACAGTGTGTTAAGGGACCTGCCTTTCCTGTTCATTTATTTAGATGACATCCTCATCGCCAGCTCCTCCAGGGCTGAACACATGGTTCACCTCCGCACACTTTTTGAGCGCCTGAGTCAGCATGGCTTGATTCTTAACCCAGCCAGGTGCCAGTTTGGACTGCGCATAATTGATTTCCTGGGGCACCGCATCACAAAGGATGGGGCGGTGCCTCTGCCATCGAAAGTGCAGGCTGTGAGCGAGTTTCCGCAGCCCCCCACCGTCCGGGCGCTACAGGAATTTTTGGGTATGGTGAATTTTTATCATCGCTTTGTGCCTGGCGCAGCCCAGCTCATGCAGCCCCTCTACGAGGCACTCAAGGGCAAACCTGCTAAGCTCACTCTCACTTGGACAGAGGAGATGGATGGAGCTTTTAAAAACACCAAGCAAGCCCTGGCTAGGGCGGCCATGTTGGCGCACCCATTACCTGAGGCGCCGATCGCTCTCACAACTGACGCATCGGATTATGCTGTTGGGGCAGTGTATGAGCAGCTAGTCGATGGTCACTGGCAACCCCTCGCCTTTTTTAGTCGGCAGCTCAGAGCCAGTGAGCGCAATTACAGCACCTTTGACCGGGAGCTCCTCAGCCTCTATCTGGCGGTACGGCATTTCCGTTTCCTGTTGGAGGGCCGACCATTCACAGCATTTGTCGATCACAAACCGTTGACCTTTGCTATGGCCAAGGTCTCAGAGCCATGGTCCGCTCGCCAGCAACGCCAGTTGTCCTCCATCTCGGAGTTTACAACAGACATCCGGGAAGAACAACCCTGTCGCCGACTGCCTCTCTTGTGCTATCATCAGTACGGTCCACCTCGGGATTGATTATGCACAGATGGCAGCCGATCAGCTTTCCGACAAGGACGTCCAGGCATGTAGGACCACCGATACAGGTCTTCAGTTGGTGGACATCTCTTTTAATGACACTGGTTCTACGCTCCTGTGTGACATCTCACTTGGGCAGCCTCGCCCTGTTGTCCCTGCCGCTTGGAGGAGGCGGGTTTTCGACGCCCTTCACTGCCTTTCTCACCCAGGCAGGAAACCATCTCAGCTGTTGGTGGCAGCCAAGTTCGTCTGGCACGGTCTTAAAAAGGATGTTCGGGATTGGGCTAATGCTTGTCTGGAGTGTCAACGGGCCACGGTACACCGCCACAGCAAGGCCCCACTAACCCCTTTCAATGTGCCTGAAAGGCGGTTTGATCATGTGCACATAGACTTGGTTGGGCCACTGCCACCATCACACGGTTGCACCCACCTCCTTACCATGATTGACAGGACGACCCGTTGGCCAGAGGCCGTGCCACTATCTTCAACTACATCTGCCGACATTGCATGAGCATTCATCGGCACCTGGGTTGCCCGTTTTGGTGCTCCATCGGATATAACCTCCGACCGGGGGCCTCAGTTCACATCGGAGCTCTGGAATGCTGTGGCCCAGGGTCTCGGGGTGAAGCTGCACCGTACAACGGCTTATCACCCTCAAGCCAATGGACTGTGCGAGAGGTTTCATAGGTCAATGAAGGCCGCATTCAGGGCCAGTCTTCGGGACAATGGGTGGGTTGACAGACTTCCGTGGGTCATGCTGGGCCTCCGATCAGCCCCTAAGGAAGATCTTCAGTCCTCCTCAGCCGAACTGGTTTATGGGCAGCCATTGCGAGTCCCCGGGGATTTCATACCCAACACCACAACGCCTTGGTCTGCTGGCCAGCAACGGTCTGTTTTCCTGGACAATGCCAAGGTATTTAGGCCGGTGCCTACGTCACAGCACATTGTGCCCCAGGCTTATATTCCACCTGATCTCCATACAGCAAAGTACGTCTTTGTCCGCCATGATGCCCATCGGTCGCCACTACGGCCACCATATGAGTGGCCTTTTCGTGTTCTGGAGACAGGGGACAAGTCATTTGTAGTCGAGATAGGAGGGAAACCGGACCACATTTCAGTGGACCGTCTGAAACCGGCTCATGTGGACCTGGACCGTCCGGTTCCTGTAGCTCAGCCGCCGCGGCGCGGCCGCCCTCCGGCCATCAAAACCTCAAACCACCCTCCGGGGTCTACGAGTTCCACCATGACGCAGGGTTTCCCCCTGGCCGTTAAGTCCTCAGACCACCCTCTGGTAGTAACTGGTCCCGTCGCTACACAGACTCTGGACACCCGAAGCCGCTTCGGCAGGATTTTACGGGGTCCTCAACGGCTCATGCTGCCAGTTCTTGTGAATTCTGGGGGGGCGCATGTGGGGGACAATAATGGACAATAGAATTCACATTCATATTCTGTCACCTCCATGTTCAATGTTATGCACAGGGTGTGGTTAGAGGGCATTGACGTGTAGTATATTTCTATAGAATCCTACAATAATCTAAGGTTGTTGTACAGTACAATGAGATTGCTATCTGGAAGGAGGAGAAAGGGATCATACGTGATAGAATTGTTGGTCTCCTCATCTGACTTAAGCAGATGAGGAATAAACGTGTACGCCAGACAACCAGAACTGTAGTTCAACTCAACTGATTTATTTGAGCCAGGGCCAAGAGTGAATAAAAGGTTGCCTTTCACATACAATGATTATCAGATAAGCATTAACATGTCTGCTGTGTACAGGAATCAACAAGGTTTGCATCTCAAACCCTAACAGGTACACCAAACAGTCATTTGTTAACATAATTTGAACATACATTGAAAATACTGTAAGCCCTTTTTTGCATATAAGTAAGCCTGGTTTCTAAGCTAAGTTACATTCTAGTCTAACCAAACATACGGGTTCCGTCCGGCTTACTTACATCAAAAAGCAGTAGTCTCTCTGGTGGGGAGGGGTGGAGCCGCAGACCCCTGGGGTTGGTTTGGTCTGGGCTCCTGAATAACACTATGTTTTACTCTTAAGTACTCTCATTTCGGGCCAATAATAGCACATTTTACTAATACAGTTGGTCCAATCAGGCGATCTTCTGTGGGCGGTCTTCCCCAATCGATTTCCTAAGTGTCGCTGTGGGGGCCGGCTGCCCCCACCTCCTCGATCTTCTGGGTGGGTCTTGACTCAATAAACTGAGTGGGCTTCTAGTGGCCCCCGTCATTGTCTTCCTGTTGGGGACTGGCCCCAACAGGTTCTTGTCCTTCGGGTGTGGGTTGGTGTCGTCTTCCCTCAGTGAACAGAAGGGGGGGGCTTGATGGCCCCCCCTCCTTGGTGTGGTCTTTTGCTGAGTACAGAGGGGTTTTGCTAGTGGCCCCCGTCGGTGTGGTGGTAATCTGGGCACAGTAGGTGTGACCTTTGTCTGTTCAACTGTCTCTAGTCTCGTTCCTCATTTAGCCCTGCAGCCCATTCTGCTAAACAGTATACAAGGCATAATGTTTATGGTTTCCTAATTATTCACACATTTTAGTTATGGAATTCAAAGGCAATATTACCACAGACGTTATGTAGTCACACGGGTTGACGTGATGACGTATTAGTTTGTATTAAGGAAGTGGGAAGTAAACATGAGACGTTACTTGTATTGCATCTAAATAACCGTCTGGCAGTCTGTTTGTTCTGCACTCCTACAATACCACACAACTGAACGTTATTGGCATATATTGGAGCGCAGTTAGTTTGTCTCCCCTATTTTGAGTATTTAGCAACCATCCAATTTGAAATCAGTTTCAAAATGGCGGAGCTCTTGCAAGAATAAAAAACCTACTGTACATACAGTAGATTTCATTATCTGTTCTTCATGCACGCCTGGTGATACTAAATCCAAATTGAACTGGGCCATTTGAAAGAGAAGATTTGGCCCAATCTATAAATGTGCGAATTGGCTATAATAAAGTAATTTATAGGCCTGCTATTCTATATTCCATAATAATATTTCAAATTGCATTGGTCCGGATGGGAGTATTCAGTACTGTATCTACAAAACCTTCTGTTTAATCATCCTCCCTTTATTCATTTCCTTAGATTTGTTGTACATGTGATCTCAAGAAGGTACTGAACGAGCTCAGTGTTTTTTCATGTCTGGTCATTTTTAGCATGGTGTTATTCACTGTCAAAGATGCAAATGGACCTTAATAATAATAATAATAATAATAATAATAATAATAATAATAATAATAATAATAATAATAATAATAATAATAATAATAATAATAATAATAATAATAATAATAATAAAAATCAATAAAAAAAATACAGAATAAAAATAAGATAGTATAAACAGAAAATTTAAAACAACAGCACAAGAAATTAAATAATAATATCACAAAAAGAAAAATGTAACAGTCAAAGGCCTTTTTAAACAGATAGGTTTTCAGGCCTGCTTTAAAAGAGTCCAGGCTCTGTGGTGCCCTCAGCTGGATGGGGAGGCTGTTCCACAGGCGTGGTGCAGCCGTGCAGAAGGCTCAGTCACCCATGGTGCAGAGCCGGGTATTGGGGACCCGAAGGAGCAGGCTACCTGCAGATCTGAGGGTACGGGTGGAGGATTGTGGAGTGATGAGTTCCTGAAGGTAGAGGGGTACATGTCCGTTTATGCAGTTATGGGTGAGCATCAGGATTTTGTAATTGATCTTGTAGAAGTGGAGCAATATTCAATTTAATTAGGTATGTATTTTAGGCGGATTTTCAGAAAATAGGACTTAACCTCTTAAACCTCTTAAACGTTGCCGTGGCTGAGCGTTTGTATATATGCTTCGTTAACTAACACTTTGATTGCCCAAGGTTAAATTCATGATATACCATCCCTTGCCAGCTCTATTTAACATGGAGAAGTTCCCCTTCTTTGCAGGGCTATAACTTTTTAAATTCTATTGCTAGATTGCCATTATTAGGGCCCATTCAATGTCCTATATGTATTGTTCATGGTGTAGCAACGTTAAACTTTTTCATTCACATATTCATACTAAAATATGGTCTAAAGTATAAGTATGTTTTCATCTCTTTCTGCAGCTTTCTCCAGAACGTGATTTATAGCCCCAAATGCATTATATTGATGATCAAATACAGTTTGGTAGGAATCTGTGCGAGATCAAAAATTTCAACTGGACGTACTTCTAGAATTTACTACACGTCATCTGATGTTGACCGGATGGGCGAGGGGGCGTTTATAATTCCGTGGGCAACGTTATACCATTCATCTAATGTGGGTCAGATTCAGATTCAGATTCAGATTCAGATTCCTTTATTGAGCCATTTGTGTAAAACACATTGGTAATTGTTGCAGCAATACAGTGTATGCATTTTTTCTTTTTTCACAGTAAACAAACACCAACACAGACAAGAAACGAAAACAGTGCAGTGGGGGATTAATCAATAAATAAAATACATATATATATATATATAAAGTGAAGTGTGCAGAGATCCAGTACGGACTAGTGCAGTGCAGTCAATGTCATTTAGCCAGTGTCACTTGGGGGCAGAGGGGGGGGGGGGGGGGGTACAGAGGGGGGGGGGGGGTCATATGTTCATCATAGCAGTTTATATCGAACACGGTAATACTACACGCTAAAACTCACCCCAGTCTCCTCGGGCTGTTGGGCGATCAGCGTGGAGTAGACAGTTTTCGATTATGGGATGTTGAAATGCCCGATCTATTTCCTGGTTGTATAATAGTATATACGTCCAAATCATGTTGTTTTTTCGAGTTATTTCCACCGATCGATGTTCACTGTGTGAAGACAGAGTCTCTCTAACATTAGCGAGTTCCCGGACCCCATATGGAGTGAGTCCTGCCGGTTCAAAGGTTGATATCCGGTTTCGATCTGCCGATCGGCCACCAGATGGCGCTCTTGAACCGCTAGAGGGTTGAGAGGAGATCAGCACTGTGTGTCAAGGCTCCAGAACGGAAATATGATTTCGATCACAGATTTTTGAAATATTGATATCAAAGACGAGTTACGGCGTCCTCGGCAACTTGAGCATGGCGGGGAATGACAAGTTCCGGTGTTTTCGGCAGTTAAAGTGTTAACTGTTGTGTCTTGTTGCATCATGTGGGGTTTGTGTGTCTTGTGACTTGTGTGGGTTAACAACCCTTAGGAGTCTGAGCTAACTAGCTCCTCCTCCTCACAATTAATTTTTTTTTTGTTACATAATATAAAACTACAGGTTCATACCTTCAAAATAAGCCATCAAATTTCTAACAAATTCCAGCACAGGAGTTGGAAAGGATCCAAGTGAATTCAGCTATCTGATTAAACTACACTCCCAGAATTCAATGTGATCAATGTCACTAGACGAATTCACACCTGGAACACCTAGAACAAAGGCCCAGTTTCTAGTCTGTCGTTCCTTTGTCATTCCAATGACTGGACCCAGCAGGAGGCCTAGCCCTAGAGTGACCAGTGATGGGCAGTAGCTTGCTACAAGTAGCGAAGCTACATAGCTTAACTACAATTCTCAGTAGCGTGCTGGTAGCTTGCTACTTTTTAACCAGGGTAGCGGTCTCTGTAGCGGAGCTATTTATAGAACGAAGTAGTAACGTAGCGACGAGAAACGTTACACGCTACTTTCGCAGTCTAGACTAGAAGATCTGCGAGGAGAAAAAAAAATCCCTGTAAAAAACCCACTATGATTGGTTGGTTTGTTTAGATATGAGTGACGACTCACAATTGGGTATGGTAGGCCAAAATATTACGGGTAGGCCAATCAGAGGCAGGATAGGGCGGGACTCCAGGCTAACAGTCTGAGATAGGCTAGCTGCTATGAACAATATTATTGATTGATTGATTGAAAAGTGTATTAACAGATTGCAGAATGGGTACAGTACAGTACAGCTCAATACATACAATTGTTAAGGGGATGCAGACCAGAGAAAGACTTTCATCTTGTTTACATCAGGGTCCCCCATTTTCAATTCATCATAACATATATATATGACATACATGACATACAGATAGACAGTACTGCTACATCTATACATTTATGACATATCAGATTTGCAAATACAGTACTGTTTGTGATACAAAAAGTGTCCAGAAAAAGAGTGTATATACATTTGACGTAGAAACTGTACATTGGAGGAGGTTGGGTGGGGTTGGTGGGTGGGGGCTGTACATTGGAGGGGGGGGGTTGGGGTAGGGGGACACTGTACACTGTACATTGGGGGGTGGAGAAAAAAAAAAGGGAAAAGATCGTCCTAGACCAGTGGTTCTCAACCTGTGGCCATGGAATGTTTTGTGAGTTACATATCTAGCAGCCAAGGATAGTATTGTTTGTCTAGCAGTGTCAAGCTTGAGTGTTATACTCTGAGTACATAATGTAGTAGTATAGACATATTAGCATAGTTGGTAGTAGTATATACATGGTAGCATAATAGTAAAATGAAGTAAGACAGTTAAAATTCAGATATTGAAGAAGTGTGTTTTTGGTTGATAAAGTGGGCAGGTTTCAGAAGATGCAGAGTTTAGGGATAAATAATACATAAAGATAGAATAGAAAAGAAAAAGACCATTACTGCATCAAAAGTAATCAACAAACTATACTATAAAAACTGATCAAACATTGACCAAATGGTCTCTTTCTTTTCTTTTGTAGAGGCTGCACCCAGCTAAACTTGCCTTCCTGGATAAGGAACGTGAGCATGCGAGAAAGAGGAGTGCTCCCCAGAATGAGAAGGAAGATGCTGTTCATTTGATACAAGGCAGTGTAGCACCATTTTTCAGGAGGAGTGATACCCCCATGATGACCCAAGCTCGATTTGACAAGTTAATCCTTAACTTCATCATTCAAGGATTGCATCCACTTCATACTGTGGAGAGACCAGAGTACAAGGCTTTATTCAGTCAGATTTTGCCCACCAGGCATTTGATGTCAAGGAGATCATTGGGAAGAATGCTTGATGACGTGCACATATCAATGAAAAGCACACTGTGTGAGACTTTGTCCAAACAGAACCATGTATGTACCACAACGGATGCATGGTCAGCAAACAACCGAAGCTTCCTTGGGGTGACCGTCCACTGGATAAACCAAGACACCTTAAGCATCTGCTCTGGGGCATTAGCCTGTCGCAGGCTCGTGGGGCGCCACACATATGATGTTTTGGCTGAGATGTTGATAGATGTGCACAGAGAATTCAACATAAAAGACAAGGTGACCATTACAACCACAGATAATGGTTCAAATTTTGTGAAGGCTTTCAGTGTCTTTGCAGAAGTTCAAAGAGGCATGATCCAAGACAGAGAAGAGGAGGAGGAGGGGGAGGAGGAGGAGGAGGAGGATGTAGACCCTGTCTTCATAAATGTCACAGAACTTTTGGATGACCCAGAAGCAGACTACAGTCTCCCACCTCATCAACGATGCGCCTGTCACACCCTCAACCTGGTTGCTACAAGAGACATTGAGGATGCTTTGACCCAGTCAGAGCCATTTAAAAAAATATCAAGATCAACAATCGGCAAATGCCAGGCGCTATGGAACAAGCAACAGAGGAGCACACAAGCTTCAGATATAGTCAAAGACAAGCTAGGATGCCAGCTGGTAGTTCCCGTTGCAACCAGGTGGAACTCCACTTACCATGCCATGGAGCGACTGAATACCTGTATCCTGAGAAAAGAACAAGAGCTCCAGGAAACCTGTGAGAAGCTGCAGGTGCCACGCTTCAAAGCGACAGAACTCTCCTTCATACAGGAGTATGTAAAGGTAATTAAATACTGATATGTGCTTAAATGAACACTCCACACTACTTTTCAACCAGTGTTGTTGTATCATTACATCAGTAGTATATCAGAAAACTGTAAACAATTTTGAAGTCATTAATTTAGTTTGACAGTTATTGAGAGTTGATTTGAGATAAGTTGTGGACCAGTGATGTCATTTGTGCATGATATCACTGGTCCACAACTTAACTCAAATAAACTCTCAATGGTATCACTGGCCCGGGCCACACCTTAACTCAAATAAACTCTCAATAACTATTAAAATTAATTAATGACTGATTATACAAAGCTGGTTGAAAATCTGTGGGTGTTACGACCTTAAGTTAACTTGTGTTCAGGTGCTGTAATCCATATATTTGTCTGACTACGCACATCTCAGTAAGCTTACTAGTGTAGTTGATCTTTCCTCCCAGGTTATTAACTGATGGTTAAACTGCTACTACTACTACAGCACTACTATTATTATTATTACTATTATGTTTGAGGAATCATTATTTTCTTCTTCTTTTTTGTCTTTTTTTCAGGTTATGGCCCCCCTGGCCAAGGCCCTTGATGTACTACAGTCTGATCGAATGGCCTACTCCGGAGTGTTGGTGCCAACAATCACAATTCTCCTAGAGAAAATGGAGCAGTTGAAGAATGAGAGCAACCTACATCACTGTAACCCACTGGTAGATTCCATCATCAATGGGGTCAAGCGGAGGTTTGGATACATCTTCGAAGATGCAAGGTTGCTCATGGCCTCTGCAGCTCATCCTATGTTCAGATTGGCCTACATCCCCACCAGAAAGAAGACTGATGTTGTGTCAAACCTGAAGGCAGAAGTAAAAGAGCGTCAAACTCAGAACCCAGATGATGCCATGACAATAGATGGCCAGGAACCAACTGAAGATGCAGATGAAGTGACTGGATACTTCCCATCGCTGAGACAAACAAGAGTTGTGGATGAAGTGGACACCTACTTGAAATCGACCGAAACCAACCTTGTCAATGTGTTCCAAAACCTGCCGATGATGAAGGAGATCTTCCTCAAGTACAACACAGGATTCCCAGCTAGTGCAGCTTGTGAACGACTCTTTAGTGTAGGAAAAGACGTTTTCCGACCAAAAAGAAACCGTCTTTCGGATGCAAACTTTGAAAAGCTTCTCTTGTGTCGTGTGAACAAACACCTCATGTAAGGTCAGGGTCCTTCTCTAAAGAAACTGCACACACCACTCTTCTATTTATAATCAAATCAAATCAAATCAAATTTATTTATAGGGCCCGACAACACACGTTAATGTCCCCATGGGCCTGTAAGATTCTGATCAAACTGGCCAGTATCACGTCTTCGTCTGTTTGGCCCTCCATCCAATTCCTCTGCGTTGTGTACTTTTAATGGTCCTGACGTCTCCGATACTGGTAGATAAGATCCTTATCTCCCCCCGTTAGTGCAATCCATAAACCATAATAATTCCCCACCTCCGTAAGAATTCGACACTTCGACAACGTGAAATACCTTACAAGGAAAAGCGTGGTTTTATTTCTCTAAACAGAAACCTCAGCTCAGATGTTAACAGATTGTATTGTCCTTGAAGAGTATATTTCTAATGATCTTTCGGTGTGTTCATATTATCGTCCTTTTGCTGTTCAGTCCAATAGTGTTCAGGCCTGTTCGTTAGCCTAAAACCATCCTCGTGGTAGCCGAAGCTACTGGTGATGTGCCATTCTCCCCCCCCCCCCCCCCCCCCCCTCTCTCTCGTCGAGAGGAGAGAGTCTCTTCTGGTTTCTTCCCTCTTAGTCTCAGTCAGATTTTAGTCTGCTCAACACCCGGAAACACCGTTCGACTTATAGATGTTCGTCGTCGCAACGACGGCCCCGCATTCTGGTTGTCATGTGACGTGTTGTCATGACAACTGCGTTTAACCTTTCACACATTAAAATGCAGTTTCATTCACTGTTGCATTAAGATGAACCTCTCTCCCTCCTGCTCGTCGAGACAGTACACTCTAATCTCAGATGTTCTAATGAGGAATGTCAACAAACATTCTCTCGCTGGCAGTGTGGCTCACAACAATCACCCTGCTACTGAACCACCGTCTCCTGCTTCCACCGTCCGCATGCACTTCGACCTCTCTGACCCGGCACCGTTTTAGCTGTGGTCACTCCCCCCAATCTATACATCACATACATTGAAAAACCACCATTTTCTCTCAATCCCCCCTTGATTCTTATCACCCCTTCAGAATCATAAATCATTATTTGGTTTTTTAATTAATTATGCCAAAAATAGCCTGTGGTTGAAGCAAACCAACCTCGTCTCTCGTGCACAAGAAACGAAGACGGCCCACGGTCAACCCAGTGATCCTGCTGCCTGATGTCTGTTTGCGCCCCCCTTCGTGCACAAAGGGAACCGAAACCGACCACCAAAACCAACAACATCCAACGACTCATAACCATTGGAGCCCCCCTGTCTGCTCCCAATAATTATATCCTGTTGTTCTACTGTTCTCCCTCTTATCTACCTTCTATATATATATATATCCTTCTATACATATATCTTATATATGAATCCTCCATTTATATCTCATACTCCTAATCAATGAACACAGGACTTCTCGCTGTTGTCTCGTCTCTCGATCTCCTGATTGACTCTGAAAGGAAGTCCCTGTTTGTTCATGATTCACCGCCCGTGCTCTGTTGTTTCAAAACGCTCTCTAAACAGCGTCTCCGCAGGGAAACCCCCTCCGATGTCTGCCTCGTTCTCCCCTGGGCAAACACCGCCTGCAACCGCTGGACTCCGCCTCGTCGGCCGTCTCCGCCCCGTCGGTCATCTCCGCCCCGTCGGTCATCTCCGCCCTGTCGGTCATCTTGGTTGAGGCTCATCTCCACCGCCGTCGGCCCTCTCTCTCGTCGTGGACGATCTGTGTACCAGGCTGCCGTGCCTGGCCCCTGCGGCTTCCTCCTCCTCCAGTCTGTCTCCTGGCCATCTCCATCGCTGTCGGTGTCATTCCCCCCTTGAAAGCAGAAACACAACACCGGCAGTCTTTCTGTACACTCGACCCTGTGTTTTCTATTAGTCTACCGTGGCTTTGGGCCTGCAGCTCGTTCTCTATATATTTTTTTTCCTCTGCAAGCCCCTGCCATGGCCACGCCCTTTCAGACTGTTGGACGGTGTGAGTGTCCTACAGCCCATGGCGCTATTTGTTCTCTATTAGTCCCCCACCTTCTCAACACCCATATCTAATCCTACAGGGCTGTTCCCTGTTTTGTTGTCTTCCGGCGTGACACCAGCAGCTAAACGATACCCACTCGGCGCTCTACGTTTGTCCCACGGTTGACCCCCAGCGCGCGCCAGTTCTTTCTGGTGACGTGTCCCCTCAAGACTCTGCCTATTTATTAGGTGTGAGAAGGCCCCACTGGAGATCGAACTCCCTCTTATTTCATAATTAAACTTATTTAATTAACCTGTATATCGATCTTATTATTATGATAATAACATACAACCGAGCATCGCTCTAACATACAACAGAGCAGGTTGGTTCCCTGCTCCTAACTCACATACGTACTCGTACTATCATCTAACATACAACAGAGCTGTCCGTCGCCCTATACCCTACGGGGCTGTCTACCGTCGCCCTGGAGCTGTCACCGTTGCTCTATACCCTACGGGGCTGTCTACCGTCGCCCTGGAGCTGTCACCGTCGCTCTATACCCTACAGGGCTGTCTACCGTCGCCCTGGAGCTGTCACGTCGCTCTATATACCCTACGGGGCTGTCTACCGTCGCCCTGGAGCTGTCCCGTCGCTCTATATACCACACTTTGAGTTCCTTTACAAAGTTCTCACATACACCACCGTGTATACACACAAGCAGTTGGTAATTTTGAAAAAATTCAACTCCTTAATTAACTTAAACTCTACATATTCGCCTATGGGTAATGGAAACTCCCCAGCACTACCCCCCCCCCCCCCTCCGCAATTAAACTCCTTAATTGAATTAAACTCTAAATATTCCCCTATGGGTAATGGAAACTCCCCAGCACTACCCCCCCCCCTCCGCCACTAGGTGGCGACCTACTCCTCCATTTGCCTGTATTATCCCACTGCCCCCCTAGATGGCGGCCAAAACTCAGTCTAGAGGATTGTAGGTCACTTCCTGATTCTAAACCCCTCGTGGCTCTGCGGCCATTTTGACTCGGTGCAAATGGCTACTCTCTCAACAAACGGCCGCTGCCCTTCCTTCCAAGGCCTGAAAACACCGCTGTTTTTCCTCTCTTTCCTATCCATTATCAGGGGACGCTTTCTCAGACTAATACTCTTGCCTGATCGGACATAATACACACTGGTACAATCTCCTTTCGACTTTCCTTCTGTTATGAAAACAGTCCCGCCATAACAATTTTTCGATCTGATTCAAGCGCCCCCCCCCCCCCCCCCCTTTCCTCATCTCGCATTTACCCTCCTTAAACCAAAACTGTGCAGCCTGCCTCATTTGCTTTTCATTCTCTGTAGATAACACCCTCGATTTTCACCATGGCTCTCTGCTCATATTATTACAGCTGGCATTCTCTCTCTGTGTCCAACTAGAAATGTTTACGTTTACGGATTCACTATCTGTTCGTTTTTATTTGGCTATAAAAGATCAAAACAACCGTGTGCACAGTGAACTCACATTTTTGATCGGAGCGCTGTTTCCCCTACAGCGCTGGTTCGCCTCCTGACCGCTCGACTCGCCGCTCTCTCCCAGGGCTGGCCGGCCTTGCTTCGATCATGATTCTCCCACACATTGATGACTGTTGTCCACTGTCGCCCCATTATTGAAAAAGTCTTTATCCGTTGTTCTTATCTCTTGCTTTCTGGCTGTCATCAACAACCAACTGTTCCCGTTGTTTTAATCTCTTGCAAATCCGGGTCCCAACGGCATCAACTGTAAGATTCTGATCAAACTGGCCAGTATCACGTCTTCGTCTGTTTGGCCCTCCATCCAATTCCTCTGCGTTGTGTACTTTTAATGATCCTGACGTCTCCGATACTGGTAGATAAGATCCTTATCTCCCCCCGTTAGTGCAATCCATAAACCATAATAATTCCCCACCTCCGTAAGAATTCGACACTTCGACAACGTGAAATACCTTACAAGGAAAAGCGTGGTTTTATTTCTCTAAACAGAAACCTCAGCTCAGATGTTAACAGATTGTATTGTCCTTGAAGAGTATATTTCTAATGATCTTTCGGTGTGTTCATATTATCGTCCTTTTGCTGTTCAGTCCAATAGTGTTCAGGCCTGTTCGTTAGCCTAAAACCATCCTCGTGGTAGCCGAAGCTACTGGTGATGTGCCATTCTCCCCCCCCCCCCCCCCCCCCTCTCTTTCGTCGAGAGGAGAGAGTCTCTTCTGGTTTCTTCCCTCTTAGTCTCAGTCAGATTTTAGTCTGCTCAACACCCGGAAACACTGTTCGACTTATAGATGTTCGTCGTCGCAACGACGGCCCCGCATTCTGGTTGTCATGTGACGTGTTGTCATGACAACTGCGTTTAACCTTTCACACATTAAAATGCAGTTTCATTCACTGTTGCATTAAGATGAACCTCTCTCCCTCCTGCTCGTCGAGACAGTACACTCTAATCTCAGATGTTCTAATGAGGAATGTCAACAAACATTCTCTCGCTGGCAGTGTGGCTCACAACAATCACCCTGCTACTGAACCACCGTCTCCTGCTTCCACCGTCCGCATGCACTTCGACCTCTCTGACCCGGCACCGTTTTAGCTGTGGTCACTCCCCCCAATCTATACATCACATACATTGAAAAACCACCATTTTCTCTCAGGCCGTACAGGTCTTCTTTAAACAGGTCAAGAAGACAACATAACAATAAGTCAAGAACAGAACAAGAACACCATAGGGTCCAAACATTTTTTAGATGAATGCAAATAAATGAAAGAATGCAAGCACTCCCAGACATACCCCACGCGAAGGTAAGGAAAAACTCACTAAAACCTAACAATAGGGAAAAAAGCTCCACAGGCAGTGTGGAGGAGAGAAACCTTAGAAGGGCCGTTCAAGGGGGGATCTCCCTTCTTAGATGTTGGTGATAGTAGTGTTGCAGACGGACAGTTGGTAAGCATGCACTCATGTGTGTGGTGAAACACAGATGAGTGCATGCAATAGCAACTGTACATTTTGAAAAATTAAAGATAGAGCTAATAGCGATAGCAACTGAACATTTTGAAAGATTAAAGATAGAGTTGATAGCGGATCTATTTGAGGCACAGGGGCGGCGCAGAAAGGGTCACGTCCTCCCCGTCTTAGTCACGGGACATTCAACACTCCGTAAACGTCTTGCCAGCATATAATTGTGTTTAATTGTGTCTGGTTAATGGATTAACATCTTAATTGTGGATCGATCTATCTATCTATCTATCTATCTATCTATCTATCGATCGATCGATCCACAATTTAGATGTTAATCCAGATAAGACAGAGATACATACATACATACATACATACATACATACATACATACATACATACATACATACATACATACATACATACATACATACATACATACATACATACATACATACATACATACATACATAATAATAGCCTCTAAAGTCCTATAAAGTTCATATTTGATGGGA
This sequence comes from Notolepis coatsorum, assembly GCF_963971535.1. Classification (NCBI taxonomy): domain Eukaryota; kingdom Metazoa; phylum Chordata; class Actinopteri; order Aulopiformes; family Paralepididae; genus Notolepis; species Notolepis coatsorum. The sequence goes on from NC_140173.1 coordinate 68,796,834, forward strand.
ACAGACAGAGGACAATTCAGAGGGAGGTACAGATAGATATACATAGAGAGAGCAAGATAGATATAGACATATATATATATATATATATATATATATATATATATATATATATATATATATATATATATATATATATATATATATCTGGGAAGTTTACAGTATTTACTGAAGGAGCGTACAATTTTGAAAGTTTTATAGAAGTTCTGTTTTGTTCTGGCTAACCTGACGGTGCACAGATGCGTGAGCAAACTACTCAGGGGGGATGGAGGCGATGTGAAAGTTCCAATGCCGATTACCCCATGCTGCTTATTTCCGTACTTAAGAATGTATAAATGTTACATAGGATTTCGTTAATGTCTATTTTGTAGACAAATGTTTCTTGCACTTTTTCTTTGGCCAGGTTATTGTCATTTTGCTACTGTGGTTTGAGTTGAAACAGTAGTTTATCCTGTGCTGAAAAGTCTCCATTCCAATAGAGAGAGTATATTTGTGTTTATTTTATTATTGTTTCACTGCCTTTTATTTATACATAATAATTGCCTCTCATGTCCTATAAAGTTCATATTTGATGGGAACAGACAGAGGACAATTCAGAGGGAGGTACAGATAGATATACATAGAGAGCAAGATAGATAGACATATATATATATATATCTGGGAAGTTTACAGTATTTACTGAAGGAGCGTACAATTTTGAAAGTTTTATAGAAGTTCTGTTTTGTTCTGGCTAACCTGACTGTGCACAGATGCGTGAGCAAACTGCTCAGGGAGGATGGAGGCGATGTGAAAGTTCCAATGCCGATTACCCCATGCTGCTTATTTCCGTACTTAAGAATGTATAAATGTTACATAGGATTTCGTTAATGTCTATTTTGTAGACAAATGTTTCTTGCACTTTTTCTTTGGCCAGGTTATTGTCATTTTGCTACTGTGGTTTGAGTTGAAACAGTAGTTTATCCTGTGCTGAAAAGTCTCCATTCCAATAGAGGGAGTATGTATTTGTGTTTATTTTATTATTGTTTCACTGCCTTTATTTATTACGTCTCCACAGTTCTTTCCTCATGTTAAAAGGATGACACAAAAAGCCAGACCGAGGGCTTGTTTCAGTTTTATAATAAACAATCAAACTGAGCTATTTTTTTGCCTGCCTATTTGTTTGGTGTAAACTTGATCACAAAGTAAAAAAAAAAAAAAAGAAAAGTAGTGCCGATGTAACTAGCTATTTTTGCCATGTTCTTGTAGTGTAGCTTGCTACATTTCTCTGGGGATAGCTTCCATTGTAGTTTAGCTATATTTAATCGAGAGTAACTTGTAGTGTAGCTTGCTACATTTTCCAAGTAGCTTGCCCATCACTGAGAGTGACACACAAGCTAGATAGCATATCACTATAAAAAAAACAAAAAAAACACAACTGGAATAGAATATCACACAATTTTATTTAAAAAACATAGAGAATAATAATCAACAAGAAACATCAACTGTATCAATTGTATTGTACAATGAACAACCCTATATATCACAAACTCGATTCTTGTACCGGATCTCCTCTCTGGTAAACAAGAATACCCTGAAGACTCTGGCAGGAGCACTCATTCAAGGGTACTACGACTATGCTTGCACCTCATGGTACCAAAGCACCTCAAAGGTGCTAAAAACAAAATTACAAACATCTCAAAACAAAACTGGTCAGACTACAGCTTGACCTTACTCCTATAACCCACCTCACCCCTGCCCACTTTGACAACCTAGGATGGCTTAGAGTAGACGACAGAGTACAGCAACTTGCAATGGGCCTGGTCTACAAGATACACTAAGGTACCCATGTACATGTCAAAATACTTCCCAAAGATCAGTGAATACCACGATCACAACACCAGAGGGAGCTCCACAAATCATGTTAAACCCAGATTGGGCTCAAACAAGGGACTAAACACGTTTAGCAATTATGCCACATCAATGTGGAACGCCCTACCCAAAGCTGTAAAGGAATGTGAATCACTACCCACTTTCAAAACCACTCTCAAAGAACACCTACGGGAGACTGCTATTCGAAACTGGCCCCTGTAAATGTCCTAACCCAACCCCCTCCAATGTAAAGTAAATGACCTAACCCAAGAATACACGAGACCCTCCTCTTGGAACCAAGTATGGTTTCGTCAATATTCCAATTCAGTTTTGCTTGTACAGTTGTACAGTTTCCCCCACCCACCCCTCCTACCCAAGCTCTGCATTGCTAATAAACATTTTAAATAATTTTTATAAACTGGTCAACACTGCTCAAAACGGCTGTATTTCCGTATTTGGCTGCCTGGTGCGCCTGCGCTGTGTGATCACAGCGCATGCGCATCATGCACCCAACGCCGGAAATAATGCAGTGTTGACCAGTTTATACAAATTATTTCAAATGTTTATTAGCAACGCCGAGATTTCAAACCACGGCCGTCCTTACAGAGCTTCTAGGATTAATTTGACTTTCAGTTTATCTCAACACCACCAGTCTTTGTCATATTGAGGTGCTGCGTCACCGCTGAGGAGTCAGCCCAATTATCCCTGAGTCAATATAGTACTAATGGAAATAGTGCCATTACTGTGAGCTGCCATTAAAGCAGAGTGGCTAACGTGAGGTGTACGAGGTGCTTCGCATCTAAACGCAACAGTGTTACCTGATGCGAAAAGGTAACTCCACAGACGACGTCAAACCTAAACAGGAAGCTCAGCCTCTGATCGACCTTTGACCCTTTCTTACCTGCTGAAGGCGTATATGACCAGCAAGTTGCCCACTATTCCCGTGATGCCGATGGCCAGGATGACCGCCCCTATGGTGTAGTGAGCATGGTCAGGCACATCCACTGTGGGGAAGGGGTGGCGGGCCTCTTGCACCATCACCACCTGCTGGCCAAACAAGAGAACGACATGTCAGCCTTGAAATTCGGCAGAACAGTCTAATAATAGCAAGTGTACACTGAACGATTAATTCGATTAAAATGTAATGTCATCATACAGCACAAGTACAGTACAACGAAAAGAAGTTGTGCATCCAACCAGAGTGCAAATGTAACAGTAAAGTGCAGTAGTAATATACAATGTACAGGTGATTAAACTGGGTATAAAATATATAAATTAGTAGTACTGATTAATAGTGAGACAGCCCTGAGACGCCCCTGAGACAGCCCTGAGGTAGATAATAGACAGCCTTTTACAGCATGGTCACATCTGACAAACTCCAAAGCAAATCTTTGCCATGTTGCAAACCGTACTTGTCATAAACTATTTTGTTTTCAATTTGGCCCAAAACCGCTGCATAGGGCTCAAGGACATGGCTGCATTTGGCATTCGATTTCTCCCATCTCTCCATGTATAATCCTTGCATGTGTGTGTGTTTTGGTTTGCCTACTAACCTCCTCTTCTAAATGTGTCTCATTGTTGGAGAGAGATAGATGAATGTGGTTCCTTGTTTTAGCTCCTCAAACCTGTCCCTTTAGTATCTCCCTAAATCAGGAAAAAGCTATTATGAGTTGATTGGATTCTTGCTCTCATAAGGGTTGTCATTAGGATGATCCCAGGATATGGTGGAGGGGTGTGTGTGTGTGTGTGGGGGGGGGGGATTGCAGCTGGAGGTGGCTGTGGAATGGATGTTCAACCACATTAAATAGCTGAGACAGTATCAGCATGTGTGCTAATTACTACCCTGTCCAAAGGGGACAGGAAGTAGATTAGAGCTGGCGTGGTTCACACATACTGTATGCTGCTGTCTGTTATCTTTTCTTCTCATTAGAGTCCATAGATTTAGTTCAATGGTGCTGTTGTTAATGAGTTTATTAAGTCTGTTAATAAGAGTTCATTAACACTTTCAGTGCCGGCCATTTAACATTGAAAACCCTGTTAAATGCCAGCACCCACTTCAATGATAGCGTTGTGAACGCATATTCTCTCTCTTAAATTATGGCTATGTGTCTAATCTGCCCGTCGTTTATCAATGACTTGTTTGCAGTCAACATTGTCGAAACGGATTGTTTTTTTATCGGTTCATTTTCGTTTGATAGCATTTTGAAAAGCCCTCGTTTTCAAGGAAAATATTAAGATTCCGTGATAAAAGGCATTTACTGGAATATTCTAGAATACACAAAAACATTGTCATTTTTCGGCCTATTTATGAATCGTTTTCAAATAAACGCTAGATTATCGATAGTATATGTGTACTTATGCACGCTATAGAGGCGGGCTGAAAAATCTATTCTCTCATTTCCTCATCAGCGATCACAGCCACACACACACACACACGCATAGGGAAAAAGCTTATATCTCCGTGAAAACAGGTCTGATTATCCTAAGACTGGTCAAATAGATTCCTTACCTGAGATCAGATGTTATCCAAAAAGATTATTCCAATTCCTGATCGCCATTCCAAATATCGATCACGCTTATTGATTACAGTGTTGAGTCCTGTAAATACATAATCCACACGTTTTCCGGGCCTGTGAGCACAATTGATCTTTCAGATGCCTTGAGGGAAAAATAAAATGAGGAAACTGACCACCCCCCTTCAGCAGTGTAATGTAATGGGGTGCAGTTACACAGGGAGAGACGATAGGGGGCGGTATCTTCCCAATTGAGCTCAGAGAGACTCTGCAGCACTAACCCGAGGCTCGATTGATGAAATATGAATTCAAATCGCCAATAAAAAAAATATGGCAAACAAACGATATATAGCGTTGGCGGGCACTCAACTGGCGGCATGAACTAACGACAAACCGCGTGGCTGGCATCGAAAGTGTTAAGAACACGGCGCACACCAGTCTGTCAACTTACCGCTGCTATTCAGGGATCCTAAATCCTGCTCTTAGTTAGGGCCGAATCCAAGACAAGGGACGGTTGGTGAATCCCAAAATCGGCCCGAAAATGTGGCGCTAAGACCAAGATTTGTCAGATCTTACAGATCTTTTGTCCTAAGTCCGTTGGTGAATGAGACCCATTGTCACATGCAAGTAATGTTATCCCAACAAACTGCATTGCCAAAATAAGAAAAACACACACACACACACCTCTATTTACTCCTTTGTAGTAAACCCCCAGACATTTTAATACATTTTGTAAAGCATCTGGTTATGCTGTTCAGTTTGTCTTTCTATCCATACAAATCCAATGCATTTCCAGGAGCGATTAGGACATCCAGACAGAACAAGGTGAAAGTGGGCAGGAGGCTGAATGTATTATGTTATCTATGGCAGTGGTCTTACTCTTATTAACATTCTTAATTAACTCATAACAGACTTAATGCACTCTTATTAACAGACTTAATGAACTCTTATTAACATACGTAATGCACTCTTATTAACATACCTAATGAACTCTTCTTAACATATTTAATGAACTCTTATTACAGACTTAATAAACTCATATTAACATACTTAACACTTTGAGTGCCACTCACGAGATTTCTCTGTTTTTTTTAGGTGGTTGCGTGACACTCACGAGATTTCTCTGATTTTTTATTTTATTTTTTTTTTATTTTTTTTCGTGAACTAGACATCGGCGGCCATCTTGCTACCACATTTCTGAACGTCTAGACATGCAACTTCGCTCGATTCCACTAGGTGGAAGCATAGCCCTATGTTGTAACACATGTATAATGTTATCAGTCAATCTACCTGCATTATTATAAGGATGATGGATCTCTGCTGTGATTGGTCGATAGTAAAGATCGTGACGATCTTGACCTGCCCACCTGATATTTAACCTGAGCACACACAGCGTGAGCTCAGTGCGTCTTCGGATTTTGTGAATACAGTTATCATTGAGAGAGAGAGAGAGAGAGAGAGAGAGAGAGAGAGAGAGAGAGAGAGATAGATAGAGAGATAGAGAGAGATTAGCGTTTTGATTTGATTTGATTTTGAGCATTTAGCATTGATAGTAGTAGTGATAGTATTTCTAGTAGTAGTAGTGATTGATAATATATTTTCTTCATTTTGTAATACTTATTTTCTTTTGTAGTACCAGGTAATATTAGTTGCAGTACTGTAGCAAGTACAGCACTTTTAGATAAGTGCTTAGTCCGTGTTTTAGTAACACTAGTTAGTAGATTTTCATAGCCGTTTTTATAGTACATAGTTGAGCGTAGGTATTCACAATGCGGAGAACGAGGAAGTCGGTTAGGAGAGGCAAACTCCCGGACCGATACGTCCAGACTACACTGCCGTTCACCCAGGCCCCGGTTCCACCAGCTGCCGCTGGGACGAGCCGTGCACCTCCGCCTCAGGTGAGGCCGGCACCGATCAGTTCTCCGGTCGTGGCCGCTGCCACCGGCTCTCCGGTAACGATCGCGCCACTCCCGGTCAGAGCAACAAGGAAGCGGGTTGCGAAGACCCGGCATGTGTCGCTGCCGTCCTCCCACACCTCGGATGAGTCTGAGATCGACATCGCTGATGATATTGACGAGTGGACGCCAGGTAATTTCAATTCAATAAATGGTCAATTCAAGGCATGTGTAACTCGAATATATATATATATATATATATATATATATATATATATATATATATATATATATATATATATATATATATATATATATATATATATATATATATATATATATATATATATATGCATGTGTTTATTGAATCCATGTGCGTGAATGTATCTCGTATGATCGAATGTTTGTAGATACATTGCAAGCTAATATATGCATGTGCAGCGTATGTATATGATCAGCGAATGTGGGTCTTTGAAAAGTGCTATAAAAATCAATGAATTATTATTATTGTGTCGCTATATTGCGTCTGTAACGCGGGGTATATACACAGTAACGCGAATATATGCATGTGTTTAGTCAATGTCATGAAAAGCAAAGTGCACGGCCTAGATATGGCCTGGTTTATGATTGAATGTTTGACCATTGATGCTAACTGTGATTTATTATATATATATCTTTATAGGTCAGGCAGAATGGACATGGAAGACGACATGGATGATGATGAACCCATGCACGAACGTGAAGGCGTTTGGCCGTACAACAGGAGACTGGGTATGCATAATAATAGTACATATAAAATTACAATTTGATTAGAATGTTTTGTGACTGCATGCATGATATCGCCACGTGGTCTTTGATGTGGCATGCTCAATGCAGC